>NC_057801.1:29263265-29271410 GCF_018294505.1 Triticum aestivum
CCTATTCTCCTCTATACTGCTTGCATTAGAGTAGTGTAGCATGTTACTGCTTTCCGTTAATCCTATTCTGATGCATAGCCTGACATTGTTGCTACATCTGTTGATACCTTACCTGCAATCCTAAATACTTAGTATAGGATGCTAGTTTATCATCTGTGGCCCTACATTCTTGTCAGTCTGCCTTGCTATACTATTGGTCCGTGATCACTCGGGAGGTGATCATGGGTATATACTATACATATATACATACTATACAGGTGGTGACTAAAGTCGGGTCAGCTCGTTGAGTACCCGCACGTGATTCTGATGTGGGGGCTGGAAGGACAGGTGGCTCCATCCCGGTAGAGGTGGGCCTGGGTTCTCGACGGCCCCCGACTGTTACTTTGTGGCGGAGCGACAGGGCAGGTTGAGACCACCTAGGAGACAGGTTGGCATGGCCCTGGTCGGCGTCCGCGGATACTTAACACGCTTAACGAGATCTTGGTATTTGATCTGAGTCTGGCTACTGGCCTATACGCACTAACCAACTACGCGGGAATCGTTATGGGCAATCGGTGTCGTGGTATCAGCCGAAGCCTTCGTGACGTCAGCGACTGAGCGGCGCGCGCCAGATTGGACCGCGTAATGTGACTTCCTTTGTAATGGAGGTTGCTAGGTCTGCTTCCGGCCGCCCATGCAACGTGCAGGTGTGCAATGGGCAATGGGCCAAGACCCCTGCGCGTATAGGATTTAGACCGGCGTGCTGACCTCTCTGTTGTGCCTAGGTGGGGCTGCGACGTGTTGATCTTTCGAGGCTGGGCATGACCCAGGAAAATGTGTCCGGCCAAATGGGATCGGGCGTGTTGGGTTATGTGGTGCACCCCTGCAGGGAAGTTAATCTATTCGAATAGCCGTGATCTTCGGTAACAGGACGACTTGGAGTTGTACCTTGACCTTATGACAACTAGAACCAGATACTTAATAAAACACACCCAGACAAGTTCCACAGACAACCCGGTGATCGCTTTTCCACAGGGCGACGAGGGGAGGATCACCGGGTAGGATTATGCTATGCGATGCTACTTGGAGATGCTACTTGGAGGACTTCAGTCTACTCTCTTCTACATGCTGCAAGACGGAGGCTGCCAGAAGTGTAGTATTCGATAGGACTAGCTATCCCCCTCTTATTCTGGCATTCTGCAGTTCGGTCCACTGATATGGCCCTTTACACATATACCCATGCATATGTAGTGTGGCTCCTTACTTGCGAGTACTTTGGATGAGTACTCATGGTTGCTTTTCTCCCCCCTTTTCCCCCTTTCCTTTCTACCTGGTTGTCGCAACCAGATGCCGCAGCCCAGGAGCCAGACGCCACCGTCGACGACTCTTACTACACTAGAGGTGCCTACTACTACGTGCAGGCCGCTCACGACGATCAGGAGTAGTTTAGGAGGATCCCAGGCAGGAGGCCTGCGCCTCTTTCGATCTGTATCCCAGTTTGTGCTAGCCTTCTTATGGCGAACTTGTTTACTTATGTCTGTACTCAGATATTGTTGCTTCCGCTGACTTGTCTATGATCGAGCACTTGTATTCGAGCCCTCGAGGCCCCTGGCTTGTATTATGATGCTTGTATGACTTATTTATGTTTTAGAGTTGTGTTGTGATATCTTCCCGTGAGTCCCTGATCTTGATCGTACACATTTGCGTGCATGATTAGTGTATGATTGAATCGGGGGCGTCACAAGTTGGTATCAGAGCCGAGTGCCTGTGGGAATTCCCCTTCCAAACTCCTTGGCCGAAGTCGAGTCTAGACATTGCAAAACTTTTACTAACATGGTTGTGTGTCTTACGGGAACACGTCGCCATTGGGTGGTAGTAGGATCTTTTACTCCTCGATCTTTACTCTGGGTCTTTGAACTCTCTTCTATTCGGGTTTAAATGATTTTGCTAACTCTGACTCTAGGTTCTCGTAAAATACTTTCTCCCGGAGAGCCCCTCACTCCAGATGATCGCTTGCTGCATCGAAGGATTTCGAAGATACTCTTTGATGTTCTCAAGACTTTGTGCTTGTTGCTCTTACAATTACCTACCACTGATTTATCCCTATGGATAAATACTTACACCCTTCGTTCTTAATTTTATTCCAAGTTGATCTTGTTAATACAAGATGCCCCGAACCGCTCTCTGTTGTTCCAAGAATCCTTTGAGCTTACTGCTTTACAGTTCTTGCCTCATGAATACCCTTACGGATAATTCCTCGCACTTATCGAGCATCTGCTCTTTCCCAGTTGTTCATGTGTTTCACAAAAGTTTTTGAAATACCATTCAATCTTCCAAAAATCCTAAGCATCCTCTTGCTCTTGATATTCTTGCTTGCTTGCATTATGGTTAATCCCATAAGTCTCGTAATCTTATTGGCATCTCTTGTCATTATGATTTTGATCCTTTGGATCCAACATGAGTGTGAATGCACGCAATCATCAGTTGATCCTTTTAAATTATATTTCCGGCTCAGACATCTTTTGAACATGAGATGGTTCTCAGCCAATCAGATTATCATCGATTGTGCCCCTAAGTCTATTCAACTTATCCATCCTTGGTCAGAGCATCTGCTTCTGATCCTTTGATTTGGAATCATAATTCCTTTGCATTTAAGCTTCGAATTATTCAGATGATTCCATAACCTGTTGCATTTGCATTCTTTCCTCTTCTGCTTGAGTACCGATACTCACATCAGGTCCTTTGTGTACCATCAATTCCTTTGTTGGATTTTATCCGACAACGTCCTTCATATTCAATCACGTTGTAAGTTCTTTCCCTGATACATAATGCCAATGGTAAATCCTATTCTCTGAATTGGCCAACGATGCTCTGCTTTCGAGCTTGTGTACTTTTGAAACTTGTGGTATATGTTACTAAGATGCCCGATGGGTTGAACCTATGCCTTCCCCTAATCCGTGAGAACCCGAAAGTTTTCACAAGTCATACTCTTCTGGTGTTTTACCAGATAATATTCCAACACTACAGTTATATCAAAGCGAGAGGTGAATGAAATGATATGCATTAAAGAAGTGGGAGTCGACCTTGAACTTTGTGTTCATGTCCATGAAAATGATGTAGACCGTCTCAGAAGCTTCTTGCAAAATGATTATCTAGCTGTATGATTCTTTCAGTATTCTTGAAATTGATTCCTTACAGTTATGGTTCCGACCATGCTGTCCTGATTTGATATATTTGATGGGAATTCATTCCAGTGCCTCGTCTATTTTTGGCAAGGTTGAAGTACCTACTGTCATAGGCCAATGACCCGGTTCTACTTCTATCATGTTCTACCTTCGAGTATTACCCCATGGTATCTCGAAGATATCTTGCCATTGCACCACATCTTACTAACTTTGTTGAAGTAATGTCTTTCCTTGTCATAATCACTCTATGGGTTCTAGGTTGTTGTCAACCGAGGACACCGACTAGTGAAATTATTCTGCACTACAAATCAAATACCCCTAGTATTTT
Source organism: Triticum aestivum (assembly GCF_018294505.1). Classification (NCBI taxonomy): domain Eukaryota; kingdom Viridiplantae; phylum Streptophyta; class Magnoliopsida; order Poales; family Poaceae; genus Triticum; species Triticum aestivum. The sequence continues at coordinate 29,266,758 of NC_057801.1, forward strand.
TACTAGGAAATTTTGAACTCAATCTGGTCATTCCTAGACTATCGGCTGCATCCTGGTCTTGCTACCTTTGACTGTGCTACCTCGTCCTTCTCTAGTGCACGAATTCTTCAGTGTGTGAGCACGACTTATGTCGAGCTTTCAACATCATGTTGCTTGTCTTGAAAAGCAACTTTGATTCCGAGCTTGCATCTTATATATGGATCCTAAAACTTGCCACTTCGTCATTTCCTTGCTTGTTGCCATTGTTGTTTGATTGCATCCTCTTGAAACCTCCCGGCAAATGTGTCGGATCACCTTCAACACTTTGACTTCTTTCGATATGTCAACTGTGTTCATCATGAGAAATACCCTCCTTGCCATCGATGATTTTTAGTATCATTGACAACACCCTTGACTTCCTTTCATCGCGAACTTGTCCACATTATGAATACAACTTGCTTTCCAGCTTGTATTATGTTCTACCTTGAAGTATTACTGTCTTTTATGTCAAGGATGTTGTGAGGATTGCTCCACCTCTTGAGAGTTCCTAGTATAGTGATACTTCTCACCATCACCATTAATTCTTGGTCCCTATGTCAATTCTAACCGGGACACCAACAAGTGAACGGTACTCTTTGGATTCTGCCCTTCTAGCAACCCTATTGCTTTGAAGTTAATGGTCGATAGTTTCATTCTGAGTCTATTGCTTATTGAATCATCATTCAAACAACGATCGTGCTACCTAGTCCAGATTTCTGGGTGCACCCTTCTATCATCGTTATATTGTGTACGTTTTCCTCGAGCATACATCATTATATCATTTGATCTAACTAATGTTATCTCCTTGTTCACATAATTGTGGAAATCCATCTTTTGGAAATCTTGATGAATTGTCGCTGAGTTCGTCAACCGCCTCCTCATCCCCTCCTTGGTTTAATGATGAACTATTGTTTCAGGAACCTGCTCCCATAGTTCATTTCCCGAGAATATCGCAATGTCATTTTGTCAACTTGTGTCGCACCTTTTCTTCTCGGACATCCTGAGTCTGAGGTATCATGACCCCAATCGAATCTGAATCTCGGTCAGATATGATGGTTGGGACAACTTTCCAGGAGTTATGATGTTGGTCCTTTGATGACCCGGTAATATGATGTCATGCCTAGCACCCCTGGCTGGAGGACCTATCATTATAATTTCTTTTGCAAGGATAACCATTCTTCCTGGAGGAAATTGTAAGACTTAATTTATAAGTTGCTCCTAATGGATCATTTGTGTATCCAAAGTCTGGCCCTTGATTGGAACACCATATCATTGCTACCTCGAAGCATGACTATGATACCACGCTCATCAACAAGAACATTGGAGGCGCGATGCTAAATGTTTCTTGGTCAGTTATCCAAACACCGTTGTATGGGTAACATCTTGATTAATCCTTGCCTCTTATCTGAATGGTTGGGTACTTGCTCTCCTACCCTGTATGCACTGTTCTGCTTGTACATGGGAAGGATATACTCCTAATAATTGTGTGTAATCACAATTTTTCTTTCCATTCTTTTGTTTAACCTTTCCTGAATCTGACTTAAGTAAGCAGAGATACTTCTGTCTGTAAGATCCTGTTACTATTGTTGATGACATCCCGGTAACCACTTATGGGTGATAACTTTGCCAATTGGTTTGCCTCGTTCAACAAGTAGGAAAATTGCTCTCTTCGTTCCCCATCCTTGGTACCGACATTGTTGCCAGCATAGCTGACAAGCTATTCACTGACATGCCTCCATGTCGAGTGTGTGCAAGATGTCACCACCCTTCCTACTTTCAACCCACATGGTGGGCCCATAACCCACAGGTCCACTGGATCGAAACCTGACTCTTCTTTACAACTCGGATTCTAATGTATCCTTTGCACCTGGCTTCGTATGTGATTCACGAGCTAAATGTTATACCATTAATCATCCTGGAATCAAATACCATGTTATTCTCGTTGTTGAAAACCCCATTACAGCTTTTGTCCAGTCATCGAATGATTGCCTACCCGTTTGAAGCTTCGATACCATCGTATATTGCACTCAACGAATTCACTGAAATACAAATCGTGAGATACCTTGTGTATTTCCCATTGAATTCACCGTCAGATGCCCAACTTTGTGGAGATGCGTTCTTCCGGAGTTTTTCCCCTTGGTCACGTTCGTAGGACAATGGAGATCCCGAAGAAAGGATGAAGACTTGATCATGGTGACTTGAAGTAGAGAAATGAAGACATCAACGAAAGGGAACAACCTCTTCGAAAGGGCATCCAAGATCGATAAGACTCGTTAGGTTTTTCGCTACCAGCACCCCCCCTTACTCCATCGCTTAAATCTCGGGACGAGATTTCTTGTAGTGGAGGAGATTTGTAACGCCCGGATAATTAGGCTACAGTAAAACTCTCATGATGATGCCATGTCATCTATGTTACTATTGCTAATTAAGTGGTAGTTCAAAAACATTGCAAATTCAAAAATGAATTAGTGACAAACACCCAATGTTTTCAAAATCCAAAACAAAAATGTTCGGTGGGTGCCAAATATTGCAATGGTAATTATGGTGAAGTAAACACATTTTTAGAAAATGCCTAATTACTTTAAAATGAAATAAAACAGAAGGAAATAAATAAAAAGAAAAGTGAAAATAAAACAAAAGGAGAACCCCCTCCCCACTGGGCCAATCGGCCCAGCTGCTAGCCAGGCCGGTCCCAAATCGGCCAACCAACCCACACGGCCACAGCCCCTGCCCCCTGGCCCGCAACCAGCCTGGTCGGCCCAACCAGTCCCGCTCCCGCACCGCACCCCCCTTCCTGTTCCTCGGTCGCGCGCTGCTACAGGGCGCGGTCGCCACCGGACCCGCCCACCGGCGCCGAGGTGGATAAGGACGCCGACGCCACGCCCCCTCGGTCTCTCCTCCCACTCGCCCCCACTCTCCCCTTGGTCCCTGCGCCTTCCCCCTCAGATCCACCTCGCTCTCCCCCTCATTCCCCACCATGCCCGAACACCGCCATGGACCCGCCACCGTGAATCGCGCGGCCACAGTCATCGCCTCGCCGCGCCTGCGTGTCCGTCACCACCGTCGTCGTCTTCCTCGTCGACCGGTGGCCACAGCTGGAGCTCGGAGGCGCTGCTACAATGCCCCCCTTCTTCCACATCTCCGGTCGCCGTTGTTCTTCCCCAACTCCGGCGACACCTTTCTGCTGCTACTAAGCTACCACGGGCCATCCTGCGTGCCGCACGGTGAGCTCTCCCGCCTCCTACTCCTCCTTGTTAATCCCCTCACGCCCCGTAGCTAGCTGCCACCGTAGCACCCGAGCGCCCCGCCGTGGATCTCGTCGCCGACGAGTCTCCGGTGACCAAATGGTCATGGGCGTGTTGCCATTGAACTCACCGCGTCGAGTAGGGCCCGACTAGCTCTCCCGTTTGCCGAATAACGCGCCGCAGTGCCGTTTCCTCTCACGGCTGAACGCTGGCGTCCGCCGCGCCGCTCGCCGTCGTTGCTACATGGCAACTCTGGCCGCGGTATCCCTACCATTTGACGCGGCTTCGTCTTTACATTCAAACGCACCCAACCGCACGTAGAACCATGCCCCACAGCCCCGTCGTCGAACTCGCCCGAACCCCGACGTCCGCCCCGCTCGTCGCCGGCGATGCTGCGGCCCTCCTCCGGCCAAGCCACCGCCCCCTTCCAATGCGCCACGGCGCGGGTGTTCGAATGAGCCTAACCCCGCTCCTCCCCGAGCCCCTAGAGCGCTTCCGGCCAACTCCGGCGAGGGGTCGCCATTATTTTGGTCGCCGGAGTTAGCTCCGGCGCGTCTCCGGCGGGTGCCGAGCTGGCACCCACGTGGCACCGCGTTGGGCCACTGACTGGTGGGCCCAGGTCCCCCTGTTGACCAGTTGACTGACTCAACTGCTGACTGGGCCGCCCCTGTCTCACTGACCTATGGGCCCCACCTTAATAACAAATAAAAATAAATAGATAATTTGCTAATTAATTAAATTAGTTAATTAAACACTAACCTCTCACTGACTACCGGGTGCCACCTGCTAATTAACCCATTTTGTTAGTTTAAACCCTCTGTTAATGCCCCTCAAAATGACATGTGGGTCCCACTGGACCCACCTGTCTGTTTGACTTGTCAACCGACCAGTTGACCTGCTGACATCACTCTGATGTCATGCCTACGTCATCATTCACTGTTTTGGATAATGATAGAATTAAATAAATAATTAAAATCAGAAAATGATTTAAATCTTAGGAAAATCATATCTTTTAATCCTTAACTCGGATGAAAATACTTTCTACATGAAAGTTGCTCAGAACGACGAGACGAATCCGGATATGCAGCCTGTTCGTCCGCCACACATCCCTAGCATAGCAAACACGCAACTTTCCCCTCCGGTTCATTTGTCCGAAAACGCGAAACACCGGGGATACTTTCCCGGATGTTTCCCCCTTTCGCCGGTACCACCTACTGCCGCGTTAGGGCACACCTAGCACTGCGTATTGCCATGTTACGCTTTGTGATGCTTTGATTGCTCTGTTATTTATTGTGTTCCCTCTCTGTTACTTCTTTCCGATAGACCCCGAGACTGCCGGTGATCCCCAGTTCGCCTATGATGTTGACGACCCCTCCTTCTTGCCAGAGCA
>NC_057801.1:29271698-29290531 GCF_018294505.1 Triticum aestivum
CCCCCCCCTTGATCACCAGATATCGCCTATTCTCCTCTATACTGCTTGCATTAGAGTAGTGTAGCATGTTACTGCTTTCCGTTAATCCTATTCTGATGCATAGCCTGACATTGTTGCTACATCTGTTGATACCTTACCTGCAATCCTAAATACTTAGTATAGGATGCTAGTTTATCATCTGTGGCCCTACATTCTTGTCAGTCTGCCTTGCTATACTATTGGGCCGTAATCACTCGGGAGGTGATCATGGGTATATACTATACATATATACATACTATACAGGTGGTGACTAAAATCGGGTCAGCTCGTTGAGTACCCGCACGTGATTCTGATGTGGGGGCTGGAAGGACAGGTGGCTCCATCCCGGTAGAGGTGGGCCTGGGTTCCCGACGGCCCCCGACTGTTACTTTGTGGCGGAGCGACAGGGCAGGTTGAGACCACCTAGGAGACAGGTGGGCCTGGCCCTGGTCGGCGTTTGCGGATACTTAACACGCTTAACGAGATCTTGGTATTTGATCTGAGTCTGGCTACTGGCCTATACGCACTAACCAACTACGCGGGAACAGTTATGGGCACTCGGCGTCGTGGTATCAGCCGAAGCCTTCGTGACGTCAGCGACTGAGCGGCGCGCGCCAGATTGGACCGCGTAACGTGACTTCTTTTGTAATGGAGGTTGCTAGGTCTGCTTCCGGCCGCCCACGCAACGTGCAGGTGTGCAATGGGCGATGGGACCAGACCCCTGCGCGTACAGGATTTAGACCGGCGTGTTGACCTCTTTGTTGTGCCTAGGTGGGGCTGCGACGTGTTGATCTTCCGAGGCCGGGCATGACCCAGGAAAGTGTGTCCGGCCAAATGGGATCGAGCGTGTTGGGTTATGTGGTGCACCCCTGCAGGGAACTTAATCTATTCGAATAGATGTGATCTTCGGTAACAGGACGACTTGGAGTTGTACCTTGACCTTATGACAACTAGAACCGGATACTTAATAAAACACACCCAGACAAGTTCCACAGACAACCCGGTGATCGCTTTTCCACAGGCCGACGAGGGGAGGATCGCCGGGTAGGATTACTCTATGCGATGCTACTTGGAGATGCTACTTGGAGGACTTCAGTCTACTCTCTTCTACATGCTGCAAGATGGAGGCTGCCAGAAACGTAGTCTTTGATAGGACTAGCTATCCCCCTCTTATTCTGGCATTCTGCAGTTCAGTCCACTGATATGGCCCTTTACACATATACCCATGCATATGTAGTGTAGCTCCTTGCTTGCGAGTACTTTGGATGAGTACTCACGGTTGCTTTTCTCCCCCTTTTCCCCCTTTCCTTTCTACCTGGTTGTCGCAACCAGATGCCGGAGCCCAGGAGCCAGACGCTACCATCGACGACTCTTACTACACTGGAGGTGCCTACTACTACGTGCAGGCCGCTGACGACGATTAGGAGTAGTTTAGGAGGATCCCAGGCAGGAGGCCTGCGCCTCTTTCGATCTGTATCCCAGTTTGTGCTAGCCTTCTTAAGGCAAACTTGTTTACTTATGTCTATACTCAGATATTGTTGCTTCCGCTGACTCGTCTATGATCGAGCACTTGAATTCGAGCCCTCGAGGCCCCTGGCTTGTATTATGATGCTTGTATGACTTATTTATGTTTTAGAGTTGTGTTGTGATATCTTCCCGTGAATCCCTGATCTTGATCGTACACGTTTGCGTGCATGATTAGTGTACGATTGAATCGGGGGCGTCACAACGCCCTCCTTGAAGGCGCAAACTGCCTGGTGATCAGATACATTCTCTACCGTGTGATGCAGTGTGATCCATCTCTGGATGTAATCCCTCAGAGTCACATTCGACTTCTGCACACAAGACTGCAGCTCTGTCAGTCCTGCTGGTCGCTTGCACGTTCCTTCGTACGTCCTGACAAACACTCGGGAGAGGTCTTCCCACGTGTAAGTGCTGCTGGGTGTCAACTGATTCAGCCATGCTCTGGCTGACCCCTCCAACATAAGAGGCAGATGCTCCATGGCCACCTCGTCATTCCTGCCGCCGATCTGAACAGCCACTCGGTAGTCCTCAAGCCAAGTATCAGGCTTGGACTCACCGTTGAACTTGCTGACTCCAGTCGCCAACCTGAAGTTGGGAGGAATCATCGCGGCTCTGATGGCTCTGCTGAAACACTCTGGTCCCGAAACATGCACTCGGCTGCTGGTGGGTACATCTCTGTCATTACCCTCTTTGTGGGCTCTGTTCCGGCCGACCAAACCTTGAACGATGATGGATCTTGCATCAAAGCCTGGTTCCCTGGGGTCGACTAGAATCCTTCGCCCGCCACTGTGCTGGCGTCTATCATCCTACTGTCGAGGCACATATGATCCACCCCTTGGGGGAGGAGTGGGCACTCGATGTCGATCATTGCGATCGAATCGGTGATCATACTGCTCGTAGTTCTTGTACTGATCGTGCCGGTCGCCACGCCCTTCAAGCCTCGGGGGCGATGTGGGGCTATGAGCCGACTGGACCGTATTCGCCGCCACGGATCTGCTGTGAATCCTGTTCCGCGACTACGATACAACTGAATTCTGATCTCCTGCTGCCCGAAGCAAATCCCTGATCTGCATCAAGCCTCTGCCAGCCTCTGACTGGGAAGGTTGAATCGACTCTGCTATACGGGCTGCAGCTGCTAAATTCTGAATCGGAGTTCGATATACCTGAGTCGGAGGTTTAAAGAGTTGGCGTCGACTGGAGTGTGGAATCCGTTGCCGCGCGCGCTCGTCGAGTGCCCGCTGAAGGTTCTCCAGTCGAGTGCGCTCAGCCAGGTTGGCCAAGTGCGCGTCCTCTAAGGTGCGAGCCTCAGTGGTTTCTCCAACGATCGGAGTGTGAAGCGCATCCATGTTTCGACGGCGAAGCTCTTCCCTCTGCTGCGAATTGAGGGGCTCGGGGAGATATTCCTCATGGTCGTGCGACGGATCGCCTCCGCCGTTGCCTCCCTCGGCGCCAGGAAAGCCGGGGGGAACGTGCGGTCCATTGACCATCAGGACCTCCGCCGCTGGATCATTGATGTCGCACTCGGACGCAGTCTCTGCGGAGCCAGTCGACAGGTCGAACAGGCCGTAGAGAGATTTGTCAGGCTCGATTGCCGCGACTTGGGTGGTGGTCGACTGGCGAGCCACTGCGTGTCTCACCCACCGCTGAAGCCTCAACCGACCGGAGCGCTTACGCCGGTGGGAAGCGGGGAGGGAGGATGACACGAAAACCGGCCGATACTGGGTCGACGGTTGCCGCACAAGGACGCCGCGGACGCATGCTCGAAAGTGTGTAGCTCCGCGGACCGGGAGCGCATCCACGTCGAGCGGAGCCTCCAGCAGCCAGGCAGAGTCGTCGACGATGAAGGTGAGCGTGCCGAGACGGATCTCGCGGCCCTCAACCAAAACTCCACCGGAAACCATGATGATGGGAATCGAAAAGATTGCAACTTCTCCAATAAGTCACTAAGACACCTGCCCCATGGCGGGCGCCAACTGTCGTGGTTCTAAGTCTGACAGTTGTGTAGGGGGGTACTAAGGAAAGGCAAGATCCTAGCTATGGAGTAGTTGTGCACACAAGTATTTTACGAGTTCAGGCCCTTCTCGGAAGAAGTAACAGCCCTACGTCTCGGAGCCTGGAGGCGGTCGACTGGATTATATGTGTGAGAGTTACAAGGGTGCGAACCCTTCTGCCAGTGGAGGGGGTGGCTTATATAGAGGATGTCAAGACCCCAGCTAGCCCACGTAGCGGAGGGTTAAAGTACATTAAGGTCTGGCGTTACTGGTAACGCCTTACATAAAGTGTCATCATGACCATAAAGACTACTTAATTACAGACCGTTTGGATAAGGAGTAGATCTTGAACTCCTGGCCGTCGAGTGAGTCTTCATGGTCGAGTGTCTTCAGGTTCGTCGAGTGTCTTCTAGTCCATCGAGTGGAGTCCCTCTTGGTCGACTGGAAGACGGCTTCTTCTAAAAGATGTCCTCGGGGAGGGTACCTTGGACAGGTCCATGACCCTACCCTAGGTACATGACTTCATCAGCCCCCTGAACCGGTCTTCAAGTTGGGGACGCTCCTCGATTCTTCTGAATTGTTCTTCATCTTCGGTCGTCGGTCTTGAAAACGGGTTCAACAAATCTTCTCATCTTCGATCTTGAGGATCACCGACGTGCATCCGAAGAGTTCATACGTTGGGTATCCGAGGAGCCCCTTTAAGTTTCGGGCTTTATCAATGCCTTTGTTATTTTTATGCCACACCTCAGGTTTGAAGTTGTTCCCGGGCGGTAATGTCCTCTTATGTCCGAGCTCCAACGCTGGACTGCATTCGAGGTATCTTTTGCAGCCAAGCACCAACGCCGGACCGCTTCCAAGCTCCAATTCCGGAATGCATCCGAGCTCCACCGCCGGACTGTATACGAAGAGTATAGTTACAGCCGAGCTCCAACGCCGAACTGCATCCAAGCTCCAGCGCCAAACTATATCTGAGCTCCAACACCGGACTATGTCCAAGCCCCAACGCCGTATTGTATCCGAGGTGTCATAGATCACCTTGGTTCAAAAAAGTTGAAGGAGTTTAGCCGAGCTTAATTACGGAAATGCCCTCTATGGAGCCAGCCACTGGCGCCCGAGATTTATGACGGACTACCTCCGAGGTGGTGCACCAACCCGACCGTGGGCTGATTTTTGCTGAATATTTTTGACTGGTGAAATTTATTCTCTCCTGAGATATATAGCTAGTATATGCATATACAGTAGCCCTCAAGGTGTGTGTCAGTCTAAAACCCGAGATGCACCTGAAGGAAAACATGAAACCGTTGATCCTAGTAGCCCCTGAGACTCAGGTCGATGCGCAAAATCGGCTTCAAGATCAACTCCTAGGAATAGAAACGCAGTGTAATATATTAGAGATAATAGTGATCGGCGAACGGGCCCTTGAGAGAGGGTCTTGAGAAGTGGCCGCAATATATTAGCTTGATGCCAGATAGGTCCAGATCGTACCTATTGTTGTTCGAAGATGCGTTTAAGCACTTTGAATTTTCTGCATTGAACAAGCAACGCAGTACCCCCAAGACACTCGTCGGGTGGCAACACCAGATCAGGGGATTGATGTGCCCCTCTAATATTTATAAATAATGAGCACCAAGCCCAGTAGCCCCCGAGCCTTAATGTGGGCACGGGTGGCCGAATTAAGGATCGATATCCTGAGTAAAGTCACAGATTATGTGTAGTGATTCTATGTATCCAAGTACTCTCACTACTAGGGAAAACCTTATACACAGAATCTTAGCAGCAGCGTGGTTTAAAAATAGACGCTACTGCTAATTAGCAGTAGCGAGCTTCGGAAAAGAGCGCTACTAATATCTAAGTAGCAGTAGCGCTCTAGGTGAAACGAGCGCTACTACTATAATTGCCACGGTGTTGCCTCCAGGCTAGATATAGTAGTAGCACCCTTCCAAGGGACGCGCTACTGCTAAAGTACTTAGTAGTAGCGTTTTTCCTCAAAACTCGCTACTGCTAAGTATCATCGCAACTAATTAAGTTTAGTCCCATACTGCTAAGCGAACAAGGTGTTTACCACCTTAAATATGTTACTTCTCAACCTATCTCGAGCACTTGGTCTTCATTGAACTATATGTGTATGATTTGTGGCTGCAATATAAATCCTCGCCTGTACCTATACAGGTACTGTTGGGGATATTACCACTAGGCATGAACCGGCCTGCTTGGGCCGGGATAACTTCATTAGTGGTATGAACAGATGAAGGCCCAAGGCCTATAGCCGGTTTAGAACCTGTAGCCGTAAACCGGCCTGATGTGCAACTTGTATTGTAAGTTAGGAACAGAGAGATACCAACCGGGATACGAGTATGGACCGGTTGGGACTCTATGGACCGATGGGCGTCACCCGTCGGTATATAAGGGGACGACCCGGCGGCGGTTCAGGAGGAGAACGACAACTCGAGTCTAGGCGAAGCTTGTTTGCTCCCTAGCCATCGAGACCACATCAATTCCATCGCAACTAGACGTAGGCTTTTACCTTCATCGAAGGGGCCGAACTAGTATAAAACCCTCGTGTCTTTGTGTCCGCTTTAACCCCTTCAAGTAAACTCGTAGCGATGGCTCCACGACTAAGTCCTTTCGCTAGGACATCTGCCGTGACAAATCCACGACAGTTGGCGCCCACCGTGGGGCTATCGCACGATGGTTTGACAATCTTGGAGGGCAAGCTCAAAGGACTCGAAGGCTATGCTGTGGGCCAGATGACCAAGAGTCGTCGTGGCAAGATCTACATCGACGACGCAGGATGGGGTCCCGAGGCCGATTCGATTGAGTACGGGTACCGGGTCCCCTTTGGTGGCATACACGTTTTCATCGGCAAGATCGGTGAGCCGGGGCCTGAGCCGGACATCTGCATCGACCTCGTCGAGACGGCTCAGCGTGCGAGATCTACCCAGGCTAAACCGGCCGTGAAGCATGCCTTCGTTGGAGTCATCCACGGAGGAGGGCGTGAGGACGAGTCAGAACACGGTAGCGAGACCGTCGTCTATTCCGGCGACGAGTCCTCGACCGGAGAGACCGAATCACTATACCAGTTACAAGACGACCAGGTTAGGGGCTGTTCCGATGGCGACAGTATTCCGGACCCCCCAGGCCAGGTCAACCGGGTTGGAATATTCATGGCCGGCACACAGGCGGCGAATCACTCTTCGACCGCCGCAGCGATGCTCTCCGGATCAGCAGGGACAGGAGGCCTTGTGCGCCCGCCGATTCAAGTTCTATCTGATCTGTTTGATGCACTAGCCGCGCTTATGGCAGAGGATAATCCGGCGGATCAGGAGGCCCATAATGCAGAAATTGCAAAGGTGAGAGAGCAGATCGTGCAAGCCAAAGCAGATCTGGCCGCAGAAAAAGACAGGATGGCCGCAGAGCGGGCCGCTTTGGACGCCCAGGCTTATAAACTCATGCTTGACCAGAACGCATCACAGGAGGTCTTAAAGCGGAAGCACAGATCACGCCTGCCGTTAGGGTTTGATCCCCGAAATCTCTTTCACACTCCAGGAGCTGGACCCAGTAATCCGCCGCAGCACCTGGAGACAAACCGGATTGAGGCACCAGGACCAGGGGGGATGGTCCAACCTCGCCTGATGGAACCTCCTCAGCAGAACATTGTGATTCTTCCGCCGGTCCAGACGCCCCCAGGTCATTATTCTAATCCTATGGACAACCTTGTTGCAGCTGCCGCGCGATTAGAGGCTATCCCAGTTGAAGGGGACTCTCCGCAAGCGATAGAGACGCGCCGGGTTAAGGAGCTTCTCCGGACCGCGCTGATTCAGCAGGAAGCATATTCATACAGCCGTGATCGGATTCACTCTACGCCCCGTCCAAGCCGGAGCTATAGCAGGCGCTTGGATGAACCGGCCATATCGAGCAATGCGCGAGGCCGTGAAGCGGCCCGTGGCAATAACCTGGCAGGTGGTGTTCGTGATGCTCAGGATGTGGTGGACCGGGCCCGGGCACGGAGGGAGGCCGAGCTAGCAGCACAGGATGATGCGGGTCAACTTACACCGGTTCGCCCTACCACCTTCGCCGGACCAGGAGTCGCATCCGCTTTGGGAGTGCCTTGTTTAATCCCCGCTTTACGCAATGTGCGCCTGCCCAAAGATTTCAAGGGTCCACGAAGGTGCCGAATTACACCGCTAATTTATCCCCTGAAGCGTGGATAGAGAGTTATGAGATGGCCATGGAGATGTTAGACGTGGATGAGACCGCGTGTGCAAAATACTTCACCATGATGCTTGAAGGCACGGCTCGTACCTGGTTGAAGAGCCTACCGCCCAATTCTGTCGGCTCATGGGCCCAGTTGCGGGCCCGGTTTATCCAGAATTTCAAGGATACGTGTAAGCAGCCCAAGTCCATAGTAGACCTGGCGGCTTGTGTCCAGGGGGGAAGGAGAATCAACGACCCATTGGGTGCGCCGCGTTTCGGAAATTTTGCACTCGTCCGACAGGATTAATGCTGACTCTGCGATCTTAACCCTGGAAGGCAACTGCCGGTTTGAGCCTTTAAAATTGAAATTGGGACGCATGAAGCGGTTCTGTAATGACATGGGAACCCTCATGGCCGCTCTAGTGAAGTATGCTGATTCGGACAGTACCAAGGATTCCGAGACTGATGATGATGAAGCAGGGAAGGGAAGGAAGAATAGCAACTCCAAACAGCAGCAGTACAAACCGGCGGGTCATGGAAACGGAGGCAAGCGCAAGGCGGATGGCAGCATGGACTTTGTGGCCAACACTAATGCACAGGACAGGGGGCAGCGGCGCAGAGGTAAAGCGGCAAATCGTAATGGGGCTCCCAATCCTAACGCAAGCCGCTTGAGTTATTTGCTGAATCAGCCTTGCCCGAAGCACGGGATGAAGGAGGCGCCGGCTAACCATCTTTGGAAGGATTGTTATATCATGCAGGAGTTTAAAAACTCTAATGCCTTTCGGTATGATCACGGGTCAGGTGGCGGTTCAGGATCTGGTTTTCATGGGCGGATCACGATGGAGCTTCCGGTTTAGGTCGCAATCAGGGCGGTCACAATCACCAGAATAATCAGAACGGCCAGCAGCAGCAGCAGCAGCAGTCGGGTTATCAGAGCCAGCCAAAACAGTTGAACAATGGGCAATATCATGTTTTCACAACTAGCTTGGATAAACGCGACCGAAAACTCCACAAGCGAGCGGTGAATTCTGTTGAACCGGCCTTACCACGTTACTTGCGCTGGTCGGAGCAGCCTATCGTGTGGAGCAGAGAGGATCACCCGCCCCGGGTTGATAATCCGGGCCAGCTAGCATTAGTGGTAGACCCTCAGGTGGGGGGTTATAAATTCACCAAGGTACTCATGGATGGAGGAAGCAGTATTAACATACTGTACTATGAGACATTCCGCCGCATGGGCTTAACAGACAAAGATCTCAGACTGTCTAATACGGTGTTCCGTGGTGTGGTGCCTGGCAAATCTGCATATCCTGTTGGTAAGATAGCCCTGGACGTGGCTTTTTGGGACGAGCACGACTCCCGGTCAGAAAAACTAACATTTGAGGTGGTGAAGATCCGGAGCCCATATCATGCCTTGTTTGGCCGGCCGGCTTACGCTAAGTTCATGGCGCGGCCTTGTTATATCTACTTGCAGCTCAAGATGCCGGGTTACAAGGGGACAATAACGGTTCATGGGAGTCGTAGGGTCGCTTTGGAATGTGAGGAAGGTGATGCGGCTTATGCAGAGTCGGTCTGTGCCACGGAGGAGTTGAAGTACTATAAGGACAATGTTGATCCGGCGGATATGACTCCTTTGAAGAAGCCGACTACGGAGCATGATTCAGATCTGAAGTTCAAATCGGCAGCTGAGACCAAGCTTGTTGACTTCGTGCCCGGCGATCCATCTAAGCAGTTCACTGTCAGTGCCAATTTGGATCCCAAATAGGAAAGCGCGCTCGTCGAGTTCATCCGTGAGAATCGGGACATCTTCGCATGGAAACCATCCGACATGCCAGGTGTACCGAGGGAACTCGCTGAGCACACTCTTAATGTGGATCCTAGGTATAAACCGGTGAAACAATTCCTCCGCCGGTTTAACGAAGAAAGGCGAAAGGCCATTGGAGAGGAAGTGGCCAGGCTTTTGGCAGCTGGCTTTGTCATTGAGGTGTTCCATCCAGAGTGGCTTGCTAATCCGGTGCTGGTTCTTAAGAAAAATGGCACTTGGCGTATGTGTGTGGATTACACAGATCTTAACAGGGCCTGTCCAGCGGATCCTTTTGCCCTCCCCCGCATTGACCAGATCATTGATGCCACGGCGGGTTGTGAGCGTTTGAGTTTTTGGAATGCATACTCTGGATATCATCGGATCAAAATGGTAGTTAAGGACCAGGAGAAAACAACGTTTATTACTCCCTTTGGAGCCTTCTGCTATGTATCTATGCCCTTCGGACTCAAGAGTGCCCAAGCCACCTATCAACGGTGTGTATAGAATTGCCTGCATAAACAGATCGGCCGCAATGTGCACGCCTATGTGGATGATATTGTAGTAAAGTCAAGGCAGAAGGAGACGCTGGTGGATGACTTGAAGGAAACCTTTGACAACTTGCGGGTTTACAAGATGATGCTTAATCCGGCCAAGTGTGTCTTTGGTGTTTCGGCAGGCAAGTTACTGGGTTTCCTGGTGTCTAATAGAGGAATTGAGGCTAATCCGGAGAAGATTACAGCTATCATCTCCCTGGCTAAACCGAAGTGCATCAATGATGTTCAGCGTTTGGCGGGCCGGATCGCCGCACTAAGTCGGTTTATCAGCCGCCTCGGAGAGAAGGCCATTCCTTTGTACCAAATGCTGAGGAAGACAGACCATTTCATTTGGAGTCCGGCTGCTGATGAAGCATTTGAGGACTTGAAGCGGCAGTTAGCCAATCCGCCTGTTCTTGCAGCTCCGGTCGACAAGGAGCCACTATTATTATACATAGCAGCCAATGCTCGGGCAGTTAGCGTGGCTATTGTGGTGGAACGCAAGGAGGTAGGCAAGGAATATCCGGTTCAGCGGCCGGTTTATTATATCAGCGAGGTGCTTATTGAATCCAAGCAAAGGTATCCGCATTGGCAGAAGCTGGTCTATGGTGTTTTCATGGCCAGTCGGAAGTTGAAGCAGTATTTTCAAGGGCACCCCATCACAATGGTCAGTTCAGCTCCCTTGGGTGATATCATACAGAACCGGGAGGCGACTGGCCGGATTGCCAAGTGGGCTATAGAGCTTGGGCCACACGGACTGAAGTATGTGCCTCGGACGGCGGTGAAGTCTCAAGCACTTGTTGATTTCATCAATGACTGGACGGAGCTACAAGCACCAGAGGAGAAGCCGGATCACACATATTGGACTATTCATTTTGATGGATCCAGGCAACTGGAAGGCTCGGGGGCTGGAGTCGTGTTAACTTCCCCACGAGGCGATAAGTTTTGTTATGTTCTCCGCTTAATGTTCCCTTGCACTAATAATGCAGCTGAGTATGAAGCCTTGCTCCATGGTCTCCGGATGGCTAAAGAGATGAACTTAAGCCGGGTTAAGTGCTTCGGTGACTCGGATCTCGTGGTTCAACAGGTGTCTGGCACTTGGGATTCTAGGGACCCGCTCATGACTGCATATCGTCGGGAAGTGGATAATATTGCGGGTTGCTTCCAGGGTTATCAAGTGGATCATGTGGACCGTCGGAAGAATGAAGCGGCGGACGCTTTAAGCCGTTTGGGCTCTCAGCGCAAACCGGTCCCGCCTAATATCTTTCTGGACGTGCTGCACAACCCGTCAGTCAAGCTCCAGGTGAAGCGGATTTGGCTATTCCTGATCCGGAGGCTCAATTGGTGGCAGCATTGCATGTTATTCCGGATTGGACAGTTCCTTATCTTATGTACATGAACCGTGGGGAGTTACCAGAGGATGAGATTCTAGCCAGGCAAATAGTCCGGCGATCCAAGTCTATGACGATTGTCAATGGTGAATTGCATCGTCGCAGTGTATCAGGGCCGTTTCAACGTTGTGTTTCTCCTGAGGAAGGTTGTGAAATCTTAAGAGAAATCCATGAAGGGGATTGTGGACACCACGTCGGTTCAAAGTCTCTGGTGGCAAAGGCGTTTCGTCACGGGTTCTACTGGTTGACAGCGCATGCTGACGCGGAGGAATTGGTTAAACGGTGTGATGGATGTCAGAAATTTTCAAGGCGTGCTCATGTGCCGGCTCAAGAATTGAGGATGATCCCAATAACGTGGCCGTTTGCAACTTGGGGGCTCGATATGGTCGGGCCTTTTAAAAGATCCAAGGATAAGAAAACCCACCTTTTGGTGGCAGTTGACAAATTTACCA
This sequence comes from Triticum aestivum, assembly GCF_018294505.1. Taxonomy (NCBI): domain Eukaryota; kingdom Viridiplantae; phylum Streptophyta; class Magnoliopsida; order Poales; family Poaceae; genus Triticum; species Triticum aestivum. The sequence continues at coordinate 29,283,603 of NC_057801.1, forward strand.
AGTGGGTTGAAGCGGAGCCTGTCAGCAAGTGTGATGCAGCAACAGCGGTGCAGTTCATCAAAAAGGTGATTTTCCAGTTTGGCTTTCCACACAGTATCATTACTGACAATGGTACCAATTTATCTAAGGGCGCTATGAAGGAGTTCTATGAACGAGAGCATATCCGGCTTGACGTGTCGTCAGTGGCACACCCCCAGTCCAATGGACAGGCAGAACGAGCTAATCAAGAGATCTTGCGAGGCATCAAACCCCGGCTTATGGTCCCATTGCAAAGAACACCAGGATGTTGGGTTGAAGAGCTACCATCTGTGCTATGGAGTATCAATACTACGCCAAACCGATCCACGGGATACACGCCATTTTTCATGGTCTACGGAGCAGAGGCAGTTCTCCCTAGTGATATCCGGCATGATTCGCCTCGGGTGGCAGCTTTTGTCGAAGCGGACAATGAGACAGCACGGCAAGATGCTTTGGACCTATTGGACGAGGAGCGTGATATAGGAGCTGCCCGTTCGGCGATTTACCAACAAGATCTTCGTCACTATCACAGTCGCCGGGTTAGAACCAGAACTTTTCAAGAAGGAGATTTGGTGCTTCGGCTCATCCAAGACCAAACAGATATACACAAGTTATCCCCACCTTGGGAGGGACCTTTCGTGGTCAGCAAGAATCTGCACAACGGGTCGTACTATCTGATTGATATTTGAGAGCATAAAGACTCACGTACATCAGAGGAGGAGACTAACAGGCCGTGGAATATAGCTCATCTTCGGCCTTACTACACTTGAGCCATCGGCTCTATCTATGTACATATCATGACAGTGTATATATTATCTTTGATATAATAAAACCGGAGCCTCAGCTAAAGCGGGGTCTCTGTCTTTCTTATCATGCGTGGTTACATGGAGTGGCTCTGTTTTTAAAGCGGACTCCGGTTTACCCTTTGATATTTGCTTTTTATACATCACTGGGGGCCTTGGTCGTGTCCGAACCAACGCGACACCTTTTGATGGGCGACAGCCACCAGATCACTTGGGGACATGGTCAAGTCTGAACCAGTCACGCCTCTTGGTCGACCTAAGGCCACAAAATCACTTGGGGGCTTGGTCGAACCCGAACCATTGCCACGCCTCTTGATCTGGCATATATGCCACGAATCATTTGGGGACCTGGCTGACTTGAATCATTGTCACTCCTATTGGGGGCTTGATCCTGTCCGACCATCGTAATACCATCTGATCAGCTCAGTATAGCATATTTTTGCAAACAGTTTTTATCATTGCCTTGGTTTCCATGGTATTTTCATGGCTTGTTTGTTCTTAGTTTTTTGTTGGATTCCTTTTATGTCAACAAACACCTTTAATCCGGAGAAGTATGCCCGGTTTATTTTTATTTTTTTCCTGTTAACATCATGGAGTAACAAGGGGGTTTATATTGACCCAGTACGGTCTATACGGGAGCTGTTTTCTCCCCCCTTGTTGACGGTAATGGTTTCTAAAACCTCCGCTTCAAAGCTTGGCTAAACCAGCTTCATGCCAAGACATGGCAGGAAATATGAATGGAGGTTTTTTCGAACAAAAGCTTCAGTACTTATGCACGAAGGCATATTGAAGATAGAAGTATTAACTATCCTGTTACAAGGCATCACGGTGCCCGAATAAAGATCATTTGTTATTTTGGAAAGATTCCGAGGACAGCTATACAAACCAGCTCCTGGTTTAGGCCTGCTCCTCGTCATCATCCGCTTCAGCTTCTTCGTCCCTACCCATTGGCTGGAAATCAACAGTGGTCCAGTCGATTCCCATTAAAGCTTGGAAAACAGCCTCTTCATGTATCAGGGAAGACGGTTCAATATCAGGAGCGTAAGTGTGCTTACGGATTGGAGGGATCAGATTCTCCGCTTCAAGAGTTGGGGCAGGCACTCGCTTGTTCTGGTCATCGTATTGTGCTTGATAATGCGTCAAGTCTGCCTCTTCAGCTAGCTGACAAGCCAGAGGGCGCACTGCACGGTTTATTGCCCTTAAATCCTCTTCGTTGAATTCAGAGCCATCTTCCTTCAGGCTGGGATAGCCTTGAGATGCTTCCACAGGGTCGAAATCTGGCACCCATGCCTTTGCCCGGATCAAGGCGTTAATAGCTCCGGTTCGAGCAGCAGATTTCTTCAGCTCCTCCATCCGGGCCAGAAGCATCGACAACATGTTAAGAGTGTCCTGGATTAAAGAAGGTGTCGGGTTGTTATGAGAGGCTGTGGTGATGATCCGCTGGGCTCCGGTATATAATTGTTCCACTAAGGTGTAGGCAGCCTTCAGTTTCTTCCGCACATCGTTTCCCAAGTGCCCGATGTGTGTGCCTACAACAATATAGGGACAGTTTCAAACCGGATTTACGCTGCAGCAGGTTTAAATTATCACAAAAGTTAAAAGGAGCTTACCAAAGATCGCAGCGGTCATGGAGTGTATTTGCCGCTTTACGGACGTCAGTTCATCCGCCACCGGTTTAAGGGCAGCTTCAGCATTTTCCGCTCTTTTGGTTAAAGCGGCCTTCTCAGTGGCCCAATCAGCCCGCTCTTTCTTGAAGCCTTCCTTCAGCTGTTCAGCGGTGCTCAAGGCGCTGGTTAATTCTTCCTTTGCCTTGTCTGTTTCAGCTTGTTGAGTTTTCAAGGCCTCCTGCAAATCAGCAATCCGGTCCTCCTTGATTCTCACCTCAGCCTGCATACAGACAGCATTTAGCTTTAAATAAGCGGTCCAAGAAATTGAAGTATCAACCACATAACAAAGTTATACGCCTGATACTTGGGGGCTAATGAACCTTCAGTTTTCAAAAGTTACTAGATTGCAAAGTCCCAAGCTCAATACAGGTATTCAACTTGGCACTTGGGGGCTAATGGCTATTTGCTCAAATTATGTTCTAAGGGTAGTTTTCTGTTGGAGCCCCGGTCTAATTCTGCTAAGTTAAACCGGCCCTTGGGGGCTATATTAATGGATTTCAAAAGTGTTGAGGATCATATTCAAGTCCCGGTTTGATGAAGGTTACAAACCGACCCTTGGGGGCTAGGAGGATTGATGCAAAGGCAGTCAGTAAAGAAGTAAGTTACCTCAAATTTATCCCTCATCATTTTTACCAGACCAGCTTCACAGTCACGGCTAGTATAAAGCCAGTTTAGATAGCCGGAATGAAGAACTTGGGCACTCAGAGGAGCATATGTCTCCAGTTCAACATCCCATTTTTCTTTATTCAGAGTGGAAAAATCCTCTTTTATGGTATGCTTGGTTAAGGTGACAGGATTCCCGGGTTCAAAGCGGCCTACACCGGTAATCACAACATCATCATCTTTGGACTCGCCGGTTTGTGTTAGTGTGATCAGTTTGTCAGTAGGATTGTGGGATTTCTCAATCCGGACGGAGCTGACAGGCGGGTCAGTAGAGACTGAAGTATTAATAGGCCTCTCTTCGGGAATAACATCGTCTTGTAAAGGAGGATCATTGGGAATATCCTCAGGAGCAAATGCTTCAAGATCTGGCGTTTTGTCATGTTCTGGGGCTACATCTTCTTCAGCCGCTTTATCCAGGCGGGCTTTCTTGCTCGGTTTAGGTTTGGCCCTGAAAGAAAATCAAAGAGTCAAGGAAAAGCATAAGCCATTACATAGTGTACTGGAAGCATATGTTCAGCTTAGCTTACCCAAGAACCGTTTTTAACGGTGGCAGCTGAGTGGCCGACGATTCACCAGAAGATGAATGAGAAGTAACCTGATAATCGGAGTCGGATGGGTTAAGAGGTTGACGGAAGAAACCCGCTTTAGGATGTAAATCAACAAAAAGGTCAGAGACCTCGGAGCGGCGTTTTCGAACCAGACTGTTTGGTAAACCGGTGGAGGTAACTACCTGGCCACTGTGCCGGGTTGTGCGGTGAGCTTCATGTTGCTGAGTCTTCATAAGAAATTTAGGATCCAAATAAGCAAGAGGATGAGAAAATTTAACTTTCCGGTTTGCCTGTCAAAATTTTGGCAAAGGCAAGATTTCTGAATCGGAAGAGAGAATAGTTACCTCAACGAATTCCGCATTGCTGGCTTCGGCGTCGTCCTGACAAGCATCATCATCAATAAGGCGTGTAAAAAATAAGCCAAGCGAGTCAAGTTCTACCTCAAGGTCCGGGTTACCCACATCGTCATCAATAGCTGGATCAGATGAAGTGGTGGTTTTTCTCTTGTGAGCTGGCTTCTTGATAACCTTGGTCTTGGGACGGATTGGCCGCCCTGCTTTCTCCGTTTTGTCTTGAGAAAGCTTCTTGCTCCAAAACAGATTATCGCCCTGGATCAGCAGTAATTAAATGTCAAACAGATAAAGCAGTAACCGGTTCAACAATAGAGCAATTAAAATCTTATCGCTGGCGGTTTGTTGGTGGTGCAGTAAGGAGGCAGACCGGTTTGAGCACAGAGGTGCTCCGGTTCATTCAGCATCTTTTTTACAGATTCTGTGACTTCATCATCGGGGAGTTGGATTTTAGTGTGTCGGAGTGGGTCATCGACACTATCAGTATACTTGCGCATCAAACTGGAGCGCCGGCTCAGAGGCAGTATGCTCCATGATATCCAACAGCGTGCAAGATCTATTCCCGTTAAGCCGTTGGCCATAAAAGCTCGGAGCTTGGACAGTTGCGGAGCGTATTTAATTCTTTCCTTGGCGCTTAGTCTTTGTGGAAAAGGGTCCGTGTTGCTGAGCCGTTCCGGACGGAAGCCAGGCAAGGGATTTTCATTGTCAGGGGAGGTATCCTTGCAATAAAACCAAGTTGCATTCCACTCCTTGGGGTGAGTATGGAGTTTGACGTGGGGATAAGTGATCTCCTTCCTCTTCTGAATGGCCATACCGCCCAGTTCAGTGTTGGGGCCATCGGTGAATTCAGTACGACGGTTTAAATGGAAGAGGTCTCTAAACAACTCAACTGAAGGCTCCTCTTGAAAGTATACCTCAGAGAGCACTTGAAAGTGGCATGGATTGGTAACAGAGTTGGGGCCAATATCCTGTGGACGGAGCTGAAAATTGGCTAACACATCCCGGTAAAATTTAGAGCCGGGCGGTTTGAAGCCCCGAGCCAAGTGATCTGCGAAGACCACAACCACTCCTTCCTGGGGGGTGGGAGGACATTCATTTCCAGGAACCCTCCAGTGGATCGTATCTTTACTGTCTAAAGCGCCGATCAAGACTAGATCGTCCAACTGTGATTCCGTGATGCGAGAAGGAACCCAATTGCACTCATACACTTGTTTGGCCATGGCGAGATCTACAAGAAATAGGTGATCCGGTTCAAGAACACGCTGGGTAAAAGAAGGTGTTGATCTAAACTATGATAAACCGGAGACAGTACCTAAAAACCGGTCTTCCACAATGCGGCATCATGTGGATTCTGGCGGTTCAACCAGGGGACCAATGGTATATACCGGTTTAGTAACTTTTTTCTATGATAAGTTAAACCGCCTGACCTAAGCATCGGAAGAAATTGAAGCTATGGATAACTAGGTATGCAGAAACAAGTTTCACATGATCTTATCACAGCCGCGGATCTACCACGAGCTCACAAAAACAGAAAATATTCCGAAGAGTAAGGCAGAAACAGAAGTGAACCATTGAGTGGGTATGTGCGAGAGATATATGGACTTAGATGAGAAACTACAGGTGGATGCTTAAAGACTACTACTAAACGCAGCAGGGATTCACAGATTCATTCAAGGTCAGAAAACAGGTATGAGCATGCGACGAACACAGCACGAATATGGAACCCTAAGAACAGATCTAGGTCAAGAAGAGGAGAAAGCTTACCGGGAACGGAGAAGATGCGGAAATATGCCGCAATGCTCTGGTACGTTCAGGTTGATGCAGCGGCCCAAGACGAGGCAGAGGTCGACGGCGGTGGCGGAGCTCCAAGGCTGGCGACGCGAGGAAGACGAAGAAGAAGGGACAAAGGGAAAGGGAAAGAAATGACCCTTCGGTCTTATTTATAAGGCAACAGAGCTAGGTCAAGCGCGCGGATCCAGGAGCTATTGTTAAAAGAGGGCGTTATAAATGATAAAATTTCATGATGACGTCATGCCGGCTTACAGCAACCAGAAATGATGACGACACGGCGGTTTACCAATTACCCGAAGATGTCCAAGACACTAGATTTTGTGAGGGATTGACATGAACCAGTTCAAATCAGTCTGGGGCCTAATGTTGGGGATATTACCACTAGGCGTGAACCGGCCTGCTTGGGCCGGGATAACTTCATTAGTGGTATGAACAGATGAAGGCCCAAGGCCTATAGCCGGTTTAGAACCTGTAGCCGTAAACCGGCCTGATGTGCAACTTGTATTGTAAGTTAGGAACAGAGAGATACCAACCGGGATACGAGTATGGACCGGTTGGGACTCTATGGACCGACGGGCGTCACCCGTCGGTATATAAGGGGACGACCCGGCGGCGGTTCAGGAGGAGAACGACAACTCGAGTCTAGGCGAAGCTTGTTTGCTCCCTAGCCATCGAGACCACATCAATTTCATCGCAACTAGACGTAGGCTTTTACCTTCATCGAAGGGGCCAAACTAGTATAAAACCCTCGTGTCTTTGTGTCCGCTTTAACCCCTTCAAGTAAACTCGTAGCGATGGCTCCACGACTAAGTCCTTTCGCTAGGACATCTGTCGTGACAAATCCACGACAGGTACAGTGAGGATTCATGTTCACTATTTAGATTCTACACAAAAAGATCAATGATGACCAATGTATATTTTTGATGTTTTTACATTGCTTAGACTTAGAGCGTTTTTTCAGGACAAAGCGTGACTGATATTGGGATAAACAAAAGAAATAACTACTTCCATTAGCAATAGCGTTTTTCACTAAAACGTGCTATAGATAAGTTAGCTATAGCGTGTTTTCCTTATGAGCGCTACTGCTAA
>NC_057801.1:29291153-29304247 GCF_018294505.1 Triticum aestivum
TAGTAGTAGATGTTAATTTAGGGTTCATAGATAATGATTTTTAGTAGTAGTGGATATTAATTAGTAGTAGTGATGGTAAACTAGTTGTATAATTAGCAGTAGTAGATGTTAATTAGTAGTAGATGTAGTAGTAGATGTTAATTAGTAGTAGTAGATGTACTAGTTTCTTTCTATTTATAGTAAGTTTATATTTAGTAAGAATGAGTTGAATTAATAGAACTAGTTTAGTTTTAGTTGAACTAGTTTAGTTTTAGATGAACTAGTTTAGTAAGTAAATTAATAACTAGTTGAACTACTTTATTTTTAGAAAGAACTAGTTTTTTTCTATTTATAGTAAGTTTATATTTAGTAAGAACTAGTTGAATTAATAGAACTAGTTGGACATGTCATATTTGTTGTTATTTTTTAGTTTAAGCAATTATTTCATGTTTTGGTTACACGTCCGAGTGGACTATGTTTTGCCGGAGTGTTGATTAATTTCCGTTCCGGCAAATTTTAGGCGCTTGATATGTCCTTTTCTAGCAAAGGTCATGCCGGATTTTTCTGTGAACTCTGGCATGACTTGTGCTAGAATATGTACAAGTTTAATCTTTGAATTATGAACATAGGAAATGTCGTACTCGGACGACGACAGTCTCCCGTGGGAGTGCAGCTGCTGCCACGACGATCGAGGTATGTGTGGCAGGTTCGTTGAGCTGGATGAAGATCGGCGCTTCAGCTTTAACCTCGAGGAAACCTTCGATGTTGAAATGGTACGCAACAACAACAAGTGTTTTTTTCGTAATTAAGCATGACTTCAACTATTTCAACGTCTAATTTTCATCTTTTACAATTGGACTAGCTTATCACATGCCATGCAAGACGCTATGTCTTGGAGAGGATGGGTTTTGAAGACCATGAAAATTTTGAAACAAAGAAAATACACCTAAGGACCCATCATGATATGGATTTTGAAATAAATCTGTGCAATGCTCAGAGCGTAACCCATTTTGGTTGCCAAAATTGGGAAGCACTTTGCAAAATGTATGGTTTTTATGAGGGTATGATTGTCACCATGGATCTTGGTGACCCTGACATCGAGCAAGACAATATAGACATTTGGGTCCTTGTTGATACACTTCCGATTGTACCGCTATGTGAGTTTCTCAAACATAGTTATTAACTAATTTATATTGTTTATTTTAAAATAGTTGACAACTTATTTCCATTGACAGTTTATTTTGATTCTTCAAAGACTGTGCGGAAGATGGTAGACAAAACCAACTACACCGATGGCTCCGAATTAACTTATAAGGAGAAAAATCATCTGACTGCATTTTGTACTCTTCTTGAGGATTACAATAACTATTATCGAACTCCTCCAAATTATGGTGAATACGTGCCACTAGTGCATGTGTTGAACCACGGTAACTTCTCTGGAGATACCCTGGTAAGATTTTTTACTATTATGACATCCATGCATCTTTTGCATACTTCTAAAACTAGTACATCATTGCTAACTACGAAGTTATTACTATGTTTTTCAACAGAAACTCCCGATGGATTGTATGCCTCATCTAATGTATCTGAATGGTCGCCTTACAGTTCTGAACATACTGCCAGGTAAATCTAGGGAGCTCACCTGTGCATATCGGATTTCTAAAACCGGTGAACACATGTTCATCAAAGAATGGAAGAAATGTATGAAAATTCGCAAGGAGGTTCTTGGAAGTAACATTCAGCGAAAGGCAAGAATTGGAGACAGGCTAATCTCCATTCTCCATAATGGAGAGTCAGGGGCTATCTTGTTTTTTGCTATTTTACCTTAGAAAATGTAGTAGGTCTTAATCGAATGTAGTAGGTCCTATGAAGTACAATATGTTTATTATGTGGTAATGTGTTAGAGTTGATAATGAGGAGTACTTGTGATTACGACTAGTGACCAATTTGCTAAGTTGATCTTGAGGAGGTGTTATATGACAATGATGTATTATGATGATAAGTTTTTAATGATATGATGATGATGATGATGATATTATTATATCATTGGGTGAAAGAACCGCGGATTAGTTTCAAGTGGATGGACATCCACTTGAAACTAGTCCACGGTTCTTTCACCCCGTGATGTAATAACTCATTATGATGTAAAAACAATCTCTAAATTCCTGTTGTATGAAAACTTGTGTAAAGGTGTATGAATACAACATGAAATAAAAAAGAAATAAAATACTAAATAATAGTAGTAGCGCGGGCAAGGAGAAGCGCTACTACTAAGTCAATTTAGCAGTAGCGTGGGTATAGGCACGCTACTGCTAAGCTTTAGCTGTAGCGCCTTATCAGTAGCGCTCCTGCATGTGCTACTGATAGGCCTAAAACCCGCACTGCTGCTAGGCTTTTCCCTAGTAGTGTCTACATCATTATTGCTCGAATCTGTATTGTACAAAACTTTGTTGACAGACCATCGGCTTCAACCTCTTCGGCCAGTAGTCGAGGAGTGTTTTCCTACTTTATAAACCCGTTATAAGGACAAAGATTTATAGAAAACAAGGCAATCCGGCCATACAGTTTTATAAACAAAGGTGCGCGGAGAGATATGTTATATTACTTAATGTAAGAAACATCTTCCAAGGAAAATAGTCCCGCTATCGGTTCCTTTCTTTGGGTCGTCATGCTTATCATGATCATGAAACCTCACCTCCGATCAATGTGGGAGGAAAATATTGAGGATTTAGTTCAGGGAAAGTTCCCGAATTCTATGGTATTAATGAACCAAAATTTTCACTTCTGTTGTTGCCGACCAATGTGATCCTTTAAGATTGCTAGCTTTCGGCTTCACCCAGTCTGAGGTACTAACTCGGATGACCCGGTAGTAACAATCACAGAGGTGCTCCCTTTACCGCCTAGCCGAACAATCGGGAACGTAGGGGTAAGCACAGGAGCGAGGCAACCCAGCTTGGCAAAAATCTTAAGTCAAATTGATGCATATTTATGGCTTTATAACGATGATTATGGAAGGCGACCCTTGTATATTAAATACAAATGCCGATGATATGTTTATTTTGACTCCGTTGCGACTGTTTATCAGTTGAAAGTGGCCCATCGCCGGCTTCTACCCCTTTGTAGATACTACGCATGGTGTTTCTGCAATAACAAGACAACCCTTGGCCGACGTTTCGGTGCCCGAAGGCGGTTGTGTTAGCGGAAACGAGGCAATCAGATATGCGGGCTTTATAACTTTCACTTAGTCATAGGAGCTTTAAACTGGGAAAGCTAGCTACGAGCCCCCGGTTAGTGTTTGGCGACAGTTGAGGTCAAGCCGTAAACACTTCGGCCAATGTTATGAACGGCCCGTCATTTAACATAGTCATCGGATCATTGACCGGTTTACATTTATTGTGATAGTCAGTTTTCGGCTTTCTCCACTGAGGTGCTTAACCATGTGAGCTGGAAGCACAATCGCAGTGGTTCTACCTTTGCACACCTAGCCGAACAAAGCGGAACGTAGGAGGCATGCGCAGGAGCCAGGCAACCCAACTATTGACCGAAGACACAATTTAAAACCGATGCATATATAGCAATATCCGAGAATGTTTTTGCCGAATCTCTAAAGGTGTCCGGCATTGCACTGCGAGACTTATGCTGGAAACACACAAATAGTTTAAAAGTGCCATAATCTAGGAAAACCAAAAAACTTCCGTAAAAACTTGACGTCCAAAAAAGATCAGGTGTTCCGTGCCAATCCGAAAATTGGAAAAAAAATGTGCTTCTATCGTGCTTTAACATGACACATCCAATCTCAAGACTTCACGCGGGTCAGCCTACGGCTTCAAGCTCCTTATACCAAAGGCGGAGTACTGCTCCAAGGCCAGTTTAGCAAACTAAACTCGAACAACTTTTAGAGAGAAGACAGGCTATCCAGCTATTGAACATACACTCGAGTCGAAAAAGGAGCGGTAGAAAAAGACCTTGCAACGACCAAGAAGAAAACACATTTACTATAAAACAACTCATATAAATTTGAAGAGCCCTCAAGTGACTTGGGTAAAAGAATTTTATGTATAATGATTGTATGTACCAAAGTACTTATATCATATCTGTGTTCACCCAAACTTTAAACGCGTCTTAACCGACCGTCGGCTTCTCCCTCGTCGGTCAAGGGACGAAAAGTGTTATGTACTCCACCTGTCGAGAATATCGACGGTGTTTCCGATAACCAGACAATCGGGCCATAAGGCTGTAAGAGACAAAGCGCGCTCAGGGAACTTATGCTATATTACTGACGAAGTGTAAGAAACATCTACGAAGAAAATAGTACCCCCACCGATACCTTTCTTCGGCTGCTCATTGTTACTACGAGACTTGTGCAATAGATTTTTTGTACTCATGAGTTCTATTGTGTGCCGACCATGATTGGAAACAATAAGAGCGCTAGCTTTAGGCTTCACCCAGTCTGAGGTCCGAGCTCGGATGACCCGATCGTGACAATCGCCGAGGTGTTCCCTTTACTCCCTAGCCGAACAATCGGGAACGTAGGGGTAAACACAGGACCAAGACAACCCAGCTTGCGGAACACTTAAGTCAATATGGTACATGTTGTGGTGTAATACACAAACAAGGAATGAAGACGTACAAGTATAATCATATGCAAGAGGAAAGGCTTCATAAAGGAAGCCCCCAAATAAACAGGGTATTTGAATTTGTGTGTCACAAACAAAGTTTTGACAAGAAATTTTGTCACAAACAACTCTTGCCAAAAAGTATAATGCTTGATCGAACCGAACAAAATTTAAAACTGGAAGTTTTTTAGCATAAAAGCGACTTAGCTGGTTAATATGTTCGGCATTGACGAAGCGGTCCGAGCTTGATGCGGGACATGATTCCATCCCCCAAGCTGGACCCGAGGTGGCGGAGCGAAGAGCTCGACACTCCGAAGTGGTGACATAGCACGGCCAATGCAGGCCGGCAGAGTGACGCCAAAAACTCCAGCGTGGGTTAATGAAGTGATGACAAAGCCCACGGTCCAGCCGAGGTGACAACACTGCCCGACCCGGATCATTTACCTGTGCATAGAAAATAGTGCAAAACCGGCGATAGTAGTAATAATAATAAATTAAAAAAATCGTTGCATAATTAATAATTTATGCAAAGTGGGCAATAAAAGAAATATGGCATGTGTGCCAAACACTCGATGAGGTAGAACTCTCTCGGCGATGCCGAAGTCCCTGAGGCAACCGAACACGTCGGTATGGCAACAAAACCATCAAGGTGATCACGCGAGCCGATTTACACCGACTGGGACGACGATGTCGTCTTGTCGAAGAGACAATGTGACGCAGTCGAAGTCCATTACCTGCACATGAAAAATAGTGCAGGCCAACAATAATAATATATATAAATCCTCGTGTAATTAGTTTATGCAAAATAATTTATTTAAAGATATGTGGCCTGGCGCCGAAGTCAATGTCGATGCAGGGCATCGGCGTGATGCGGTAAAGGCGTGGCAAAGCCTGAACTCACAGGTCGGTCCGAGTTCCGGATGCGGCGTGCGCCGAACTATGTACGAAAACTGACTGAACCACCACGCGACCGTCGGTAATGCGGCCACCATTTGATAGACCTGTGTACAGATGATGGAACAAACCAGAGTAATAATTCCTTGGGGAAAAATAAACCCAAACAAGCAAAAATTGCTAGGATTAATAGCACCTGGTTTATTTGTTGTAGTAGTCCAAAGAAAAATGACTCCCCAAAATTGGGACTCGATCTGCATACCCATTGCCTAATGGGCGGTGAAGCGACGACATAGCGATGGTGGCAAAGGTTGGCTCGTTGAGGCAAAGCTCCTGGTCTAGCTAACGTGATGAAGTTGGTCGGCCAGTGACGCCGAATTCTCCGGAGTAGGTTGATGAAGAGATGGCGAAGCCCCCGGTCTAGCGGAGTTGAAGGAGCAAGTCGGTAAGGAGACGCTCCAGCTGCCATGTCAGCCGAGGTGTTGAAGCAGTTCGGCGTGATGGACATCGGCTTGAAGAAGCAACAGTGCGGCCATGCCGACGCAGGTCATAACTCGTGACATTGTCAATGCCCGCTTGATGAAGTGACCTTGCGGCGATGCCGGTGTGCCCGCTCCATGTAATCCGTGGGGCAGCGATGTTGGTGACAATTTATCCTTCGCGATGCCGAACTCTTGTTCGGCTTGCCGAGATGATGATCCGAAGAAGTTCTAGCGTAGGTCGGCCGTCGTGGAGCAATGTTGTCGGACTGGTTTAACACCGCGCGATGGTGAAGATTATATTGGAAAAATATTTTTAATATTAGTGGGATGTGTTTGAGAATAAAACACAATACCCCGTACAAAAACTTCCTTCAAAAAGGATGTCTGAAATCCCGTTCATAAAGAAGATGAACTCGGGTGGGATTCGTTCTCGCGTAGAAAACAGATCCGAATAGTGATGCATTAATCGGAAGGTTCCCGGAGTTTGGACGGTCGGATCGAGCTGAAACTTTGACAGGTGGTAGATATAGGAATTCTGCAGCTGATCAACGGATGGATCTTCCAAAGGATGTCCAAGCTAGAAGCTGGACACCATGCTCCAAACTCATCCGGATTCTCATCCAGATTCGACAGGGCTCCGGTATATCGGAGATTGACGGAGATTGGTCCATCGGAACGCGATGAAATTTCATAGGGTCATCGTAGACTCAATTCCACACAATTCCATCGAAGGAATCGTCAAAGTGATGCTCGAGAAGGTGGGGCGGCGGATATAAGTTTGTTGTCCGAAAAACCAGCGCGGTCGTCCAAGGGCAATGTTGACATTGAGCCCACGAGATCAATGGATGATTACTCCACAATCATGATAGAGATCGGAGTTGATGTTAATGAAGGCCCTCGTCCGAACATAACGATCGGAGGCAGGCCACAGTCCTCGGTCAAGCCAAGGCGACCAGTCGACCTGGCAACGAAGATGCCGATGTCGCAGTTGATCTGTAGTGGAGCCATTGATCCTTTGTCGATCACACAGCGAAACTCTCAATGAAAGCACCAATGTCGGTGTCAAAACCGGCGGATCTTGGGTAGAGGGTCCCAAACTGTGCGTCTAAGGTCGATGGTAACAGGAGGCGGGGGACACGATGTTTACCCAGGTTCAGGCCCTCTCTATGGAGGTAATACCCTACTTCCTGCTTGATTGATCTTGATGGATATGAGTATTACAAGAGTTGATCTACCACAAGATCATAATGGCTAAATCCTAGAAGTTTAGCTTGTATGATTGTCATAATGATCTATCGACTAGCCTGGCCCTGGTTTATATAATGCACCAGAGGCCTAGGGTAACAAGAGTCCTAGCCGAATACGTCGGTGGGGAGGAGTCCTCGTCTTGATCACCAAGTCTTGTGGAATCATCCTTGTGTATACTTCGGCTGTCTGAACTGGCCCATGAGTAAACGGCCATGGGGGTCCTCGGCCCAATCCAACTGATCGAGAGACGACGTGGTGAGTACCCCCTGGTCCAGGACACCGTCACCGGCGGCGGAGGTTTCATACTCCAACACCGCCCCGACGGCCTCCTGAATCTCTCCCTGGCATGGGATCCTTTAGGACAACACATCAGTGTAATCTATGGCCTTGGGAGAGGAGGCCACCGGAAGGGACCCGCTATCCATCGCCTTCGGGTCCAGCGAATTTGCCAAAGATGAGGATCGCTCGAGGTCGGACCGAGCCGGACTACAAATGCATGATTCGACTATGAAGTAGAGAGGCCGGGTATATGAATGCGTCTGGGTTTTTTAAGTACTCACGATTTGGCCAGGGGCTTTTCTTGGGGGTGCTTCTCTGGGCTGCTGTCGATGTACCATGCGGAGTTATCCGTGAGGGAACTCTTTCCCCTCTTGGACGCATCTGCCTCCAGATTTGTGGAGGCCGCCCTCTTCTTCCTTCCCCCCTCAGGGGGGAGAGTTGCTTTCCTCCTCCTCTTTGTCCCCGACATCGGAGGAGTGAGTCTCGGTGTCTTCAGACGTCATGTCCGAAGCACCCTTGCAACGGAGACCGCTTCTGGTCTCCTTGGTCTCCTTGGCCTTCTTCTTGGCCTTCTTCTCCAGCGCTTGATAGGGCGCCGGAACTAGCATCTTCGTCAGAAGTGGAATTGCTGGGTCTTCGGGCAGCGGAGCTAGATAGTAAATCCGCTCCGCCTTCTTTGTCCATCCCTGAGAGAATCAGTAGGGATGCTTAGGCTTCTTCCTCGAATATGCAAGTAAAGGATATAGCTTGAAAACATGAAAAAACTTACCGGACTTGCGGGATGGGCCAATTCGTGCCCACGATGCTCAACCGTGTCCGGTCATGTCTTGTTGGACTTGAAAATCACCTTCCAGATGTCTTCGTGCATAGTGCCGAAGAACTGCAGCAAGGTCTGGTGCTTGCCCGGATCAAACTCCCACAAATGGCAAGTCCGGCTTTGGCATGGAAGGATCCGGCAAACTAGCATCACCTGGATCACGTTGACAAGCTTAATGTTCTTGTCCACCATGCTCCTTATGCGCATCTAAAGCGCTGTCAGCTCGTCCGACGAAGACCAGTCCAAGCCCTTCTCTGGCCAGGAGGTGAGCTGCATTGGGGGACCATACCAGAATTCGAGAGCCGCGGCCCAGGTGGTGTTGCGCGGCTCTGTGACATAGAACCACTACTATTGCCACCCTTTGACGGTCTCCTCGAAGGTACCTATTGGCCATGTGACATTGGGCATCTTGCTCACCATGGCGCATCCGCACTCTGCGTGTTGGCCACCCGCCACCTTAGGCTTCACATTAAAGATCTTTAACCATAATCCGAAGTGGGGTGGGATGTGGAGGAAGGCCTCGCACACGACAATGAATGCCGAGATGTTGAGGAAGGAGTTGGGGGGCAGATCGTGGAAATCCAACACATAGTAGAACATGAGTTCACGGACGAACGGGTGGAGAGGAAATCCCAACCCGCGAACGAACTGGGGAATGAATACTACCCTCTCGTGGGGCTCTGGGGTGGGGATGATTTATCCCTTGGCCGGAAGCCGATGGGCAATTTCCTTGGCCAAATACCCAGCCTCCCGGAGCTTCGTAATATCTTTCTCCTTGACGGAGGAGACCATCCACTTGCCCTGCACTCCGGATTCGGACATGGTTGGAGTGCTTTCTTGGGGCGGAAAAGATGAGAACTTGGGTGCTGGAGCTTGGGAATGGGGGAGGCAGAGAGAGAAGGCATGGGTGAAAGGGGTGAATCCTTATCCCTTTATAAAGGCAGTGAATATCAAGCGCTTCCCCACTCGCCCTAGAAACTCGCCTATCCCCAAGGGTTGTGCAGACGACACAGTGGGATTACCCATGCCCGTATTGATGAGAATCCCGCAATAAGGGGACACGATCTCTGCTTTGACAAGACGTGCCAATGAAACCGCATATCGAACTATGGAGCGGCAGGCTAAAAACGGTTGGAAATAATGGCCGGGCGGCGACGTAATGTCACGCTACAAAAAGTTGTCAGCGGATTAGACTCATGAAATATTATACTATCTACGAATGTGTGTGGAATTTGTTTTGCATAGCCAGACACGATTCTTGTGTTCGAAGACTATTTTGGAGTATTCGGAGAAGGAACCCGCCTTGCAATGCCGAAGACAATCTGCACGCCGGACACCTCGTCATTGAAGCCTGGTTCAGGGGCTACTGAGGGAGTCCTGTATTAAGGGGTCCTCGGACGGCCGGACTATTGACATGGGCCGGACTGTTGGGTTGTGAAGATACAAGACCGAAGACTCTCTCATGTGTCCGGATGGGACTGTCCTTGGCGTGGAAGGCAAGCTTGACGACCGGACATGAAGATTCCTTTCTCTGTAACTGACTTTGTACAACCCTAGTCCCCTCCGGTGTCTTATAAACCGGAGGGTTTAGTCCATAGAGGCAGGATCATAATCATACAGGCTAGACTCTTAGGGTTTTAGCCATTGCGATCTTGTGGTAGATCAACTCTTGTAATACTCATATTCATCAAGATCAATCAAGCAGGAAGTAGGGTATTACCTCCATAGAGAGGGCCCGAACCTGGGTAGACATCGTGTCCCCCGCCTCCTGTTACCATCGACCTTAGACGCACAGTTCGGGACCCCCTACCTGAGATCTGTCGGTTTTGACACCGACAATGACACCTTGGTGTCCTCCATGGCAGTAGGCGAGGGGGCTCGTGACGGCGCGTCGCTCTCCTCCTGCTCAGACGGCAGGGAGTTCCCCTTTGAAGAGGGGGTGTTCAGAATATTGCGGGGAGGGATGAAAAGCAAACAATAATATAGCTTACATGACAGAGGTAGGCAAGTGGAAACTGAAGAATAAAATTTCGGATACTTACGATTCAGCCAGGGGCTTCGCCCTGGGGGCCCTCTTGGGGACGTGTTCGGACTCTGAGTCCGAACTGACAGAAAGGGTTATCTTCCCCCTGTTCAGCGTCGCCCCCTCCGGGTTTTCAGAGGTCGTCCTCTTCTCCCTCCTCCACTTGCGGGGGGAGTTGCTTTCCACCTCCTCCTCCTCCTTCGTCCTTGTATCCCTCATGAGAGTAGGCGATCTCGGTCTCTGCGGACACAACATCCAAAGGACCTATGCAGCAGGGGCCACCCTTGGGCTCCTTGCCCTTTTTCTTGCCCTTCTTCTTCGGCGCCTGGTAGGGCGCCAGGACCAGCATCTCCGTCAGCTGGGGAGTGGCTAAGTCTTCTGGCAACGGAGTCGGACTGTCAATCCGCTCCGCCTTTGCTGTCCAGCCCAGTGAAGAAGTGAGCTGATAAGATCCCTATTGATTAAAATTATTGACCAGACACGTCTCCAGAAAGGTTAATAATTACCAGAGTGGCCGGATTCTTGATGTCGAGCCCGACGTCTTCGGTCTTCATGGGCCAGCTCTTCTGGGCCTTGAAGAGCAGCTTCCATATCTCTTTGTGCGTAGTGCGGAAGAAGCGCTTCAGGGTCCGCGGCTCCTCCGGATTGAACTCCCACATGTGGGAGGCCCGACGTTGGCAGGGGGGGATGCGACGGAAGAGCATGGTCTGCACCATGTTGGTGAGACCGACGTTTTTGCCTAGCACGTTGGTAATGCGCTTCTGCAGCAACTGCACCTCTGTCTGGGACCCCCAATCAAGGCCCTTAGCAGTCCATGAAGTGAGCCTCGTGGGGGGTCCGAATCTGAACTTCAGAATGGCCATCCAGTTGGTGCGGTGGGGTTCGCTGATGTGGAACCACTCCTGCTGCCAGACCTTGTTGGTCTCGATGAAGGCCCCTTTGGGCCATTTGATGTTGGGCAACTTGCTTACCATGGACCCGCCAGAGTCCGCATGTTGTTCGTCCACCACCTTTGGCTTCACATTGAAGACTTTGAGCCACATGCCGAAGTGTGGTGGGATGCGGAGCACAGCCTCACACACGATGATGAACGCCGATATGTGGAGGAAAGTATTCAGGGCTAGATTATGGAAATCTAGCCCATAGAAGAACATGAGGCCACGGACGAAGGGGTGCAGCGGAAATCCAAGCCCCTTGAGGAAATGGGGGAGGAAGACAACCCTTTCGCTGGGCGCTGGAGTGGGGATGACTTGGTCCTTGTCGGGGAGCCTGTGTGCAATGTTTGTGGCCAGTTACCCCGCGCTCCGAAGTTCCTACACGTCCTTCTCCGTGATGGAGGAGGCCTCCCACTTGCCCTTGGAGCCTGACCCGACCCTGGCTGGAGAAGGTGGTGGCGATGAGGAAGACGAGAGCTGTTTTTTTGGGCGCTGGAGCTTGGAAGAGTGGAAGGCAGAGGCTGGAAGAAGCGTGGGGAAGAAAGGAGGAATCTTTTGCGTTCTTATAGGCGGTGAAAATGCCAACCGTTCCCCCACTTAGGCCTTAAAGCTCGCCTATTCCCAATGAGATCGTGCGCCGTGATCGGTTGGGTTACCCAAATTCCATTGATGAGAATCCCCTAGTAAGTGGGCACGATTTCTATTTTGACAAGGCGGGTCAAGGGGGCTCAACCTCGAAACAAGCAATGAGGAGTGTGAAAACGATTCAAAACACTGAAGAGTCAAGTCTGACGCTTTGCCGGAAAAAGTTGTCAGTAAAGACACTATTCCTATTTTTTATATTTTGCCTTCGCAGCTAAGGGTTGTGTTAATTATATGGAGCCGGATACAGTTATTTTTTAAGGGAAACTGATGTATGATATTCAAGGAGAGGAACCCGCCGTGCAATGCCGAAGACAACCCGTGTGCCGAATACGTCGTCATTGAAGACTGGTTCAGGGGCTACTGAGGGAGTCCTGTACTAGGGGGTCCTCGGGCGTCCGGCCTATTCAATATGGGCTGGACTGATGGGCTGTAAAGATGAAGGAAGAAGACCACCTCCCTTGTCCGGTTAGGACTCCTGTATGCGTGAACGGCAATATTAGGTGTCCCGATATACTATTTCCTTCTCTGTAAACCGACTCTGTACAACCATAAGCCCCTCCGATGTCTATATAAACTGGAGGGGTTAGACCGGAGGCAGGAGGACAACATTGTTAGGCTAGACAATTTATGGTTTAGTCATTATGATCTCGAGGTAGATCAACTCTTGTAACCCCTATACCCATCAAATACAATCAAGCAGCACGTAGGGTTTTACCTCCTTTAAGAGGGCCCGAACCTGGGTAAATATTGTGTCCCTTTGTCCATTGTTACCATCGATCCTTAGACACATAGCTTGGGCCCCCCTACCCGAGATCTGCCGGTTTTGACACCGACAGTCTCCCGCTCGAGTGTCGAGGCCAGAGTATCAGGAAGTGGCTAATGTCGTTGCTGAATGCTCTTGGATTCGTCAGCTGCTCCCGGAGTTGCTTTGTGATATCCATAAGGCCACGCTTGTTTACTGCGACAACGTCTCCGTTGTCTACCACTCCTCCAACCCGGTTCATCATTTTCGTACGAAGCATATTGAGATTGATATTCACTTCGTTTGTGAGCAGGTGGCCCTTGGGCGCGTTCGGGTTCTCCATGTCCTCACTGCTCAACAGTTTGCTGGTGTTATGACTAAGGGACTACCGACTTCTGTCTTCAAGGAGTTTTTGTTCAGTCTTTGCGTCTCCG